>NC_056727.1:944736718-944739218 GCF_019279795.1 Protopterus annectens
AGTTATATGTGAGTTGTTTAAGCCTGGTATTGTGCTGAAAAAAAAAATTTTTTTTTTTTTTTATATATCTGTGTGTATGTGTGTGTGTGTGTGTGTGTGTATATATATGTGTGTGTGTGTGTGTCTGTGTATATAGTTTTATAGGTAGGTACTAGGCTATCGGCCTAAGGGCCTATATAAGCCTAGCCAACAAGGTTCCCTGGCTTACGCCACCCAAGAAAGTTATTTTCCTCTGCCACTGACGAGCAGACACACAGAAGTGATCCTCGGGGTGTATTTCCCATTTCCCATCCACTCATCAAGATTTTTCTTGAGGAGTGCTAATGAAGAACTTTGCTTGACATAGATGGGTAGCCTGGTCCAGAGTATGGGAAGTCTCTGGGATCGGAATCTATCCCTCCAGCATGTCCTGTTTATTGTGGTGACAAGGTTTAGGTCCCTAGAGCACGTAGCTCGGAGGGATTGGGATTTCTTTAGGTGTAGCATGTCCAACAGCTCTGGGTTTGACATGGCTTTATATGTTAGGCAGAGATCACCTTTGAGTAGGCGATATGCTACTGGGTAAAGCTGGAGTTTTTTGAGGCGGTCAGTGTAGGGCATTTGTTTGAGTCCAGTAATCCTCTTTGTGAGGTACTTCTGTGGCCTTTCCAGTTGCTGTAGATCTCTTGTGAGGTACATTCCAAAAGGGGCGTTGCACTCTAATGGGTCTAATGAGTGATGAGTATAAGGTAACGATGACCTATTTTTTTTTTTTCCCTGGATGAGAACCCTTTTATGATGAGGTGTGCCACGTAGAAGGACTTCCTGACTACTGTGGCGATTTGACTATCAAAGGAGAGACTACTGTTCACCTGGGTCCCAAGGTCTCTTATCACGCATTCGGTGTTAAGTAGATTGCTGCCTATGTGGTAGTTCATGGGTACAGAGCTTTTACCAAAGGGGATGACACTGCTCTTTTTGGCATTGAGCTTGAGGCCATGGCTCTGACACCAGGCATCTGTCTCAGAGAGGCCCTTCTGTAGGATGTTCACATCATTTGGGGACTTGACTATGGCTCCTAGTTTGCAGTTCTCTGTGAACTTCGTTAGCCAGAGGCCTTCTGTGTTAGCCTGTACTTCAGAGAAGTAGATATCAAACAGGAGCGGTCCCAGGATGGAACCCTGTGGTACTCCACTTGTCACTGGTTTGAGGTCAGATTTGGAGTCTGCAACTTTTACAGTGTGTTTCTGTCAGTGAGCCAGTTGGCAACCCATCTTGTGACGTAGGGATTTATGCCTAGTTTATTGTGTTTAGCTATAATTCCGGAATGGGGGATGGTGTCAAAAGCCTTGGCGAGGTCAAGATAGGCTGTTTGAACCACTTTACCCTCATCTACGGCTTTGGTGACTGCCTCAAATAAGTCGATCAGGTTCAGGAGGCATGATCTGCCTTTCACAAACCCGAACTGGGTGGGATCCAGAGTTTGGACGTTACCAGTGTCTTTATTTATGAGTTCCATGATGATACATTCCATGGCTTTGCAGACCTGGCTCGTCAGGCTAATAGGTCTATAGTTCCCGGGATCAGTGGTGGCTCCCCCTTTGTGGAGTGGGATAACTGTTGCTGTGCGCCATTCAGTGGGCACAAAGCCTGATGCGAGGCTATTATTGAACATGGTGCTTAAGTGGGGAGCCAGTTCATTCCGAAGTTCGTGTAAAATGCAGCCTGGGATGTTGTCCAGTCCCATGGATGCTGTGTTTTTGGCTTTAGAGAGTGCAGCTTTCACCTGCCTAGTTGTGATTACAGGGACTCTGCATTCTTACTGTATAGATATGGGCCCTTTTGGGGGGTGGGGGGGTGGTAAAGTTAGCACTGAACCTATCTGCCAGGATGGTGGCAATATCAGTTGGTTCTGTAATTTTCATGCCTATGTGCTGTAACTCCGAGCAGATCTGGGTGTTGCCATGAGATTCTTGACATAGCTATAGAATGCTTTGTGGTTGTCCTTGGAATTAGTGGCAATTTTATTTTCATAGCTAGCTTTGGAGGATCTTATAAGGGATCTCGGCTTCTTACTGAGGCTGACCAGGGAGCTCCTCCACTCATGGGATTTTACTCTCTTTTGCAACAGTTTCTTGCTGCTGTTGTACAGTTCGTTTATGGCAAGGGATCTCCAGATTGGCTTCATTTTTTTTGGAGGATAGCGTCTTGGTTCTTTTTGGGATAGCATGATCCATGCACTCATGTAGGTGCTTATAGAGAGCATTTGTGTAGGATTCAGCAGTTGTAACTGTATTGTCCCTCTGCATGGGTGTCAAGAAGTTCACTACTTCTGTCTTAAGAAGCATGAAGTTGGCTTTGGAGAAATTTCTTACTGTGATTTTCTTAATGGGGGGTGGGGGTGGGGTGTGGATATCAAGGGTGATTCGTTTATGGTCAGATTGGACCAACGAAGAGTTGACTTCAGGTGTGGAACACCGGTCACTCATGTTGGTAATGACTAGGTCTAGGATATTGTTGC
>NC_056727.1:944746718-944772240 GCF_019279795.1 Protopterus annectens
AAAGCCTTTGCAAGGTCAAGGTAGGCTGTATGGACTGCCTTTCCTCATCAGTGGCCTTGGTGACTATTTCAAGAAGTCGACCAAGTTCAAAAGGCATGATCTTCCCTTGACAAAGCCAAACTGGGTCGGGTCCAATGTCTGCAAGTCCCTATATCTTTGTTTATGAGCTCCATTATGATCCTCTCCATAGCTTTGCAGACTAGACTTGTTAAGCTTATGGGGCGGTAATTACCAGGGTCCGTGGGCGCCACCTTTGTGGAGTGGGACCACAGTTGCCTGCACGCCACTCCTTGGGCACGTATCCTGTGGTAAGGCTGAGATTAAACAGCTGCCTTATGTGCGGGTTTAATTCCTCATTTAGCTCGTGTAGCACACAGCCGGGGACACCATCCGGTCCCATTGATGCTGTGTTTTTAGCTTTAGAGAGCAGCTTTCACCTGCGCATTTGAGATGTCCGGGAGGCTACACTCGGCTGGGATAGTTATCTCTCCTTTAGGGGAGAGGGGTGAAGTTTGCACTGAACCTGTCTGCCAGTATGTTGGCAATGTCTGTGGGTTCAGTGATTTTTGTATCATTTTGGACTAATTCTGAGCATATCTGTGAGTTTCCACCCAGGTTCCTAACATAGCTGAAAAAGGCCTTATGATTGTCCTTTGAATCCATGGCAATTTTTCTCTCAAAATTGGCCTTAGTTGATTTTATGAGTGCTCGTATTTTTGCTAATAATGATCAGGGGTGACTTCCTTTTATGGATTTTGTTCTATCATGTAATAGCTTTCTCCTCTTATTGTAAAGTTTGTTAATGGCTGGGGTCCACCAGACTGGACGTTTGCCCTTTGTGGAAAGAGTCTTGGTTTTATTTGGGATTGCCTGATCCATGCAGTCCTGGAGGTGTTCATAGAAGGCATTTGTAAGGGCTTCCAGCTTGGGTTGTGGTTTCCTCTGACTCAGGGGCCTTGAAGGATACCACACCAGTCTTGAGTAGTGTGAAGTTTGCTTTAGAGAAGTTCTTCACTATGGTCTTTTTGTTTGGGGTGGGGCGGATGTGGATTTCCAGTGAGATTAGTTTATGATCAGATCTCACCAATGAGGGATATACTTCGGTGTGGAGCATTTTGTCCCCATGTTTGTGACAATGAGATCTAGTATATTTTCTCCTCGTGGGAACAGTGACTAGCTGTTCCATGGCATTTGAATTTATGAACTCCAGGAACCGTTGGGCTAGAAAGTTAGGGCTTGAGTAATGTTCCCAGTCTATATTCGGGTAGTTGAAGTCACCCAATATGATGGTGTTTGGAGATGCATTTATACCCTCCAGTGTCTTCAGGAAGGCTGTGTGGGGTTCCTGAGTTTGAGAGGGTGGCCTGTAGCATGCTACAATTTGTAGAGCAGTTTTGCCTATTGTTAGTTGCACCTGGATGGTTTCGAAGCTTCATGCGATGCCACCAACCTGGAGGTGTGAGTATCCTTAATGAATATGGATACACCGCCTCCTTTTGTGGAGTGGTCCGGGTTTTGGGGCCGGAACGCATGATATGAGGTAAAACCTAATAGTGCCGGGTGCTCTCAGGAGCCTTGAACCAGGTTTCAGTTACAGCACAGACATCGATGTTCTCCATACTGAGAAGGGCCTCGAAAAGTGCATTTTGAGATTTAGACTTCTGGCATTGAGCAGCATTACCCTCAATTTCTTCCCATTTTGTTTTCTAGGGTGGTAGGTTTAGAATTTGAGCCTTGCCTAAAAAGGCACTATGGGGTGGCAAGAGCCTTAGCCAATATCCGGAATCCCAGGGTGACAGGTGCAAGCCGTCCCTTGCGAAGCAGCGTGGCTTGTCAAGCATGTCATCCCAGGCAGACAGACACTGGATCCCCTTTGAATGACACCAGACATTAAGCCAATTGTTAAAGCTGATCATCTTGTCTCTATATTGTGGCATCATTCTTGGTGAAGGAAGGATACTGCTCAGGGTTAGGGTCATACCTGCCTGGTCTACATAATCAGAGAGCTCCTCTATGTCTCTTTTCATGCAGTCCAGGGAGGTATCGTCTCAGGTCGTTCACACCAGCATGGACAATGACTGTGTCATATTTGTACTTGCTGTGGAGTGACCCAGTGCTTGTGTTATGTGGTGGATTCTAGCGCCCGATAGGCAGCTTACTGTGACCCTCTCCTTGTTCAGCCTGGTGAGTGGGACGTCAGTGTGTCTGACTATGGAGTCACCTATGACAAGTATGTTTGGTGTTGTATTTGGCCTTAAGGGCTGTGACTGCTTTGCACACTGCTTTTGTGGTTTATGTGTTGCTTGTGGGGTGTCTTGAGGTAGCAGTTGTTTGGGTGTCTGCTTTGGAGGCCTCTGCTGTTTAGGTAAATTTTACTCAGAGCCTCCGAGTATGTCTTTGTGTGTTTATGTGTTTGATTCAGTGGAGTGGTAGCATTATGTGAGGCTGGTTTTGTGGTGTGTGTAGTTGCCTTCTCCTCCTGTCTGGTCTTGCCAGTCCTGAGTTGAGAGAGCTCAGCCTCCAGTTTGGCTAAATAGCTGCATCTCTCGCAAGTATTTGTGTTATGTGGGAGGAGGAGAGGGTTGTCTGTGTACATGAGGCAGTTATAACATTGCCTCAAGATTCCCAGATTCACCAGCTGGACCGGAGAGGAGATTGACAACTGACCTTTGGACATGCTAGAATAATATTGGGAAATCCTTAATTGAAAACAAGGGCCAGTGGGGAGTGAGGGTGTAGTGCTTTTAATTTTTAGTGCTGACTTATATAATTGCTTTAGTGAGCAAGTGCCAGGTAACTTGAGTGCAATGTGATACAAGTAACTAAATGCAAAAACGACAAACAGTAACTTTCTTTCAAGTGAAACAAGGAAATAAGTACAGTAAGCAATGCAGATATCACTAGTGATCCACAGAAGCGCTGAGAAGTTGCGTATTAGGTGAATTAGCTTCCAGGGAAATAACAAGCAAACAAACAACAAGTATATAAACAAAGCTAGATTCAGTAGGCCTGGATCTAGTCTATGCTAGAGCAAACAAGGTGAACCAATTTCAGTAAGATACAGTTCAAATATTCAGGCACTATAAACCTTTAACCAGAAAATTCCCAGCTCAGAAGGGCAGAGTCCAGCCTCTTCTCCCACAAGAGTGCATTCCACGAACCTTCTTAATGTAAAATAACTGGCCTGAAGCCCAAGTGCCTAAACCAGAACTAATACACTTGGACACTGGGCTCTCAATCAGCAGTTCCCAACTTAGAAGGATGAAAGCTACCTGTCCTGCCACCACAGTGCTTGCCACAAACCTTCCTAATGTAAAACAACTGGTCTGAAGCCCAAGTGCTTAATCCAAAAGACTTGAATGATAGCTACACTTTAATCAAGTTACAACCAAGCAGTAATAAATACCATTGAATACTTTAGAGAATGTCTGGATTAGTGCTCAAGTTACACAAACAAAGCTAGATCCAGCAGGCCCGAATCCAGTCTATGCCACAGCAAACAAGGCGCACCAACTTCAGTAAGAAACAGTTCAGATATGCATGCACTATAAGCCTTTAACCAGAAATTCCCAGCTCAGAAGGGCAGAGTCCAGCCTCTCCTCCCACAAGAGTGCAGACCACGAACCCTCTTAATGTAAAATAACTGGCTTGAAAGCCCAAGTGCTTAAACCAGAATTAATACACTTTTAGAATAACAGACACTGAGCCCTCAATCAGCAGTTCTCAACCTAGAAGGATGTAAGCTACCTGTTCTGCCACAACAGTGCAGACCACAAACCTCTCGGTGCAAAACAACTAACTGGTCCGAAGCCCAAGTGTTTAAACCAAAAGGCTTAGAATGAGTTACACCAAGCAGTAATAAATACAATTGAGTATTTTAAGATGATGCAAAAGTAAAAAGTAGGTAATAACACAAGTACAGTAAAAGCAGATGAAATTTTTTTTTTTTTTTTTTTTCTGAACAAGTGCTGAGATCAAAGAAACAGATTTGAGTGCTGAAACTAGAAAACTGGCTAGTTACAAGAAAAAAAAAAACAAGCTAGAAGGCTTCCCTCAAACACAGAAGGGCTTGGGGGCTCAGAAGCCTACAAATAGTCTGTACCACTTAACAAGAAAGGCAGGAAATAAGCTTAATTTTTTTTTTTTTTCTATTTCCCAGATGCTCTCTTTGTACACAGTAGGAGTGCCTGAAATCAGAATATGATCTCACTGCACTCAGTTGAGTGAGCAAATGAGATGGGCCCAGAGGCAGGCTGAGGGGCGGGCAGTTTCAATGCCACTAAGATTAACACCAAAACAAAGACAGGGCGGGTGGGTGTGAATAACTGAAGAGCAGAATAACCAGTTAAAAATTCCTTCAACACTCCTTCATACACAGTTTAAATCAATTTAAATACTGTATTTTTTAAAAGAAAAAGTGCATAAAAAGGTACTTAAATTCTCTTATATATCCAGTTGAATATAACCAAGTTCTTAGCTTGCCAAGCTGAAGTTTTAAAGCAGGAATTATTTCACATGCACCAGTTTAAATATGCAAGGACAGGAAATCACTGAATGTGGCTACCCCCACACCTGTAATTACTAGCAAATAACAAAATTCAGCCAACACTAGCTTTTAGTTCAAGTTACTGAAGAGCAGAATAACCAGTTAAAAATTCCTTCAACACTCCTTCATACACAGTTTAAATCAATTTAAATACTGTATTTTTAAAAGAAAAGTGCATAAAAGGTACTTAAATTCTCTTATACGTCCAGTTGAATATAACCAAGTTCTTAGCTTGCCAAGCTGAAGTTTTAAAGCAGGAATTATTTCACATGCACCAGTTTAAATATGCAAGGACAGGAAATCACTGAATGTGGCTACCCCACACCTGTAATTACTAGCAAATAACAAAATTCAGCCAACACTAGCTTTTAGTTCAAGTTACTGAAGAGCAGAATAACCAGTTAAAAATTCCTTCAACACTCCTTCATACACAGTTTAAATCAATTTAAATACTGTATTTTTTAAAAGAAAAAGTGCATAAAAGGTACTTAAATTCTCTTATCGTCCAGTTGAATATAACCAAGTTCTTAGCTTGCCAAGCTGAAGTTTTAAAGCAGGAATTATTTCACATGCACCAGTTTAAATATGCAAGGACAGGAAATCACTGAATGTGGCTACCCCCACACCTGTAATTACTAGCAAATAACAAAATTCAGCCAACACTAGCTTTTAGTTCAAGTTACTGAAGAGCAGAATAACCAGTTAAAAATTCCTTCAACACTCCTTCATACACAGTTTAAATCAATTTAAATACTGTATTTTTTAAAAGAAAAAGTGCATAAAAAGGTACTTAAATTCTCTTATACGTCCAGTTGAATGTGTGTGTGTGTGTGTATATATATATATATATATATATATATATGTGTGTGTGTATATATATATATATATATATATATGTGTGTGTGTGTGTATATATATATATATATGTGTGTGTATATATATATATATATATATATGTGTGTGTGTATATATATATATATATATATATATATATATATATATATATATATGTGTGTGTGTGTATATATATATATATATGTCTATATATATATATATATATATATATATTTATATATATATATATATTTATATATATATATATATATATATATATATGTGTGTGTGTATATATATATATATATATATATATATATATATATATATATATAGGCAGTCGAGATCCAAAACCGACGAAGCTTCTCCTAAGCCAGTCGCCGGTTCAACGGTACTCAGGCACTTTCGCAGCCCCTGATACCCACTACCTTCGAGTCACAGGCCTCTACCGACACCCATGTGGAGTCCGGCATGCCGCAAGATACTCATGTTATTTGACCGACAGATGTATCTCCCTCGGATGAGTCTGGCGCCGCTGAGCAGGCAACGGCTTCTGAGGGTGTTTTCAGACCTCAACATTTGTATATCAAACCGACGACAGCTGCAAAAGCAACTTCTAAAACTATAAAACTGACACATGAGCCACGTGCACAGGCCTCTATGCCTAAAAAACAGATGATCAAAATGGCCTAAGACATTTTTACGTTGATCAGGGGTACCCATCCCCCTCCAGATAAGAGGCCTTGGCAAGACACTGATTATGAATCTTCAGATTAGGTTTCTATTTCTTCTGATCAGGAATTATCTATACCTCCCTATGAGGATTCTGATGCTGAGGAGTCTATTCCATCTGCATCTCCTCCTGTGGATTATTCATTTGGAGAAACCTTGCATACTTTCAGGGAGCATTTTCACTGGGAGAGTCAAGACTTCTCAGAATCAAAAAAGAGGCTCAGGGATTTCCTTCTTCTCCCTCAGCACAAGCTTTTAGCCATTCCCCCTGTTTTAGACTTTGTGGATGATGTGTTTTCGAAGTCAAGCTTGACCCCTGGCTTCTTGCCTCCGGATCCCAGTTAGCCCGACAGATATTACAGGGTCCCTGACTCACATAAAGTTTTATTTAGAAACCCTGCTGCTGATCCTGAAACTATTTCACAGGGTCCAAATGGAGTTAAGGCCTCAACAGCAAAAAAATCCTACCCCCTCTGACAGAGATTCAAGGGCACTGGACAGATGGGGAAAAAGGTTTATACATCTGCAACCTTGGCAATTGGGGCCTTAAACTGTCAATTTCATATGCTTAAGTACCAACATGTTATGGGATTGCTGAAACAGAAAATGATGATTTCAGAATGTGCAGAAAATAAAGAATTGCAGGAATTATTGCATGCAGCTGAACAAGTTGGGAAGCATACTTTGCAATGTGGTTTTGATTCTTTAGAGGCCTCTTCCAGGGCCACAGTTACTGGATCTGTGATTAGGAGGCATGTCTGGTTAAAGGAACAAAATTTGCCTGATCATGTTAAAGCTAAATTGATAGATGCACCTTTACAGCATGATTCTCGGTTTGGTATTAAGGCAGAAGAGGTTTTAAAGAAAATGGAAGACGAAGCTAAGTCTATGGAAACTGTTGAAGACTTCTTACAAGTGCAGCCAACAAGATTCAGTAGACACTGGCCTACAAAAAAAATTGGTCCTTTCCTGTGTCAGACAGAGCTCAAAGGGGCAAATCCAGATGCTCTAAGGGTTCCAGATACCAGGCGCAAGACTCAAACAGGTCAAAGCAATGGGGTGCATCCACCTCCAAATCTGGAGGAGTTAAATTGCACAACTACAGAAAGCAATCCCAATGACTTCCGTCTGCCTACACCAAGCACTTATCTTTTGGCAGCACTCATAGGGGGAAGATTAGCACTTTTTGCTCAAAATTGGCATTTAATAACACAGGACAAGGGGGGTACTAAGCATTGTATCACAGGGATACAGATTCCATTTCCACACTCTGCCAATGGCAAATGGTTGGCAAGATCTGCCAAAAAATCAATGGGCAGAGGCACAGAAACAGGTTACGTCCTTCATGGATATGGGGGCCATTCATACAGTACCAGAACAGGAAAAAGGACAAGATTATTACTCAAGACTGTTCTTATACCCAGAAAGGACAAGGCCTGGCAGCCAATACTGTATTTATCGATTTTGAACACACAACTTCCAAAATTCAAAATGCTGACTTTGCAGCAGCTTCTGCCCATGCTAGTCAAGAATGCTTGGCTGGTGACTTTAGACCAAAAAGAGGCATACCTGCATGTCCCAATAAGCAGTCGTGCAGAAGATACCTCATATTCAAGGCTGGCTTAATGCATTACCACTTCTCTGCACTGCCCTTTGGCTTATCTACTGTGCCCAGGGTCTTTACAAAGTGCCTGGCACCAGTAGTTGCATTTTGCAGACAAAGAAGTGTACAGATATATCCTTACTTAGGCGACTTTCTCATTCAAGCAGAGAGAACAAGGACACTGTTCTTCGACATCTGGCATTTGTGAAAAGGCTTCTAACATGCCTAGGGTACACACTAAATGAAACGAAATCACAACTGGTACCCTCTCTAAAGATAACATTCCTGGGTGCAAGCTTGAATACAACTGCCCAGATGGCTTACCTCACGCCAGACAAACAAAGGCAACTGACTACTTACTTCAAACTGATGGCAACAAAAACCCAGTCTTCTGCAAGACGAATTCTGCAGGCTCTGGGCTTCATGGTATCCTGCATCCTACTAATTCCATAAGCAAGACTGCATATGAGGAAACTTCAATGGTACCTAAAAAGTTTATGGAGTCAACATTCACACAGTCTGAAAACGATGATTCCTCTCATTCCCTTCCTGCAACAGAAGTTTATATGGTGGGCAAAGGCCTGTCACCAAAACATTGAACGGCCCTTTACTCTACCACCTGCCAGCCAAACCTTAACAACAGACGCATCAGATTATGCTTGGGGGGCCCACATGGCAGGAAGATGCATTCAGGGCATATGGCCACCAAAACAAATGCATGTACATGTCAACCAGAAAGAGATGCTAGCTGTTCAAAATGCCCTAACAGCCTTCAAGGACTTATTTCATCCAGGACAACTACTGATAAAGACGATTAACACCACAGTCATGTGGTATATAAACAAGCAAGGGGGAACACACTCCTATACCCCCTTTGCAGGTTAGCCATGGCACTGCGGGACACAGCTTTGACCTACCAAATACATCTTCAAGCTCACTTCCTGCCAGGAAAACAAAACACTCTGGCAGATGATTTAAGCAGACACCTTATTGATCCTTACGAGTGGAAACAAAATCCACAAGTCTTCAGCATGATAACAGAGAAATGGGGAAGCCCAGACATAGATCTATTTGCCTCTCAAAATTATCAGTTGAAAAAATTCTACACAAGGACTTATCACAGACAAGCATGGAAAGTGGACGCCCTATCTTTCAGTATATGCCTTTCCTCCTCTGCCTCTTCTACCCAAGGTCCTCTTAAAATCAGACAAGAGAAGCCAAAGATGATATTAATTGACCCGGACTGGCCCCGCCAATACTGGTACCCAATCCCAAGGAACTTGTCTCAATACCCAGCTTGGACCTTGCCTCAAAGACCACAACTAGTGTCCCAGCAAAACAATCAGATCCTGCTCAATCAGCTACAGACTCTGAACCTGGCAGCATGGCTAATCATGTAATTACACAAACGACACCTCTCAGTAAAGCTGTGATGAATGTCATTTTGGAAGCCAGAAGGCCTAGTACTAGAAAATCTTATGCCGACAAATGGAAGAGATTCTGTGTTTGGAATCAAGCACAAGGAACTGATTTAGCAGAACCATATATTCCTCAGATATTACAATACTTAACTGAGATGATTGACAAAGGCCCATCTTTCTCATCAATCAAAATCCATGCCTCTGCCATTTCGGCTCATTACAATACAGAGCAACTAATCCTCCATCATCCTTTACTAAAGCAGCGTCTTAGAGGAGCCAAAAATGTAAGGCCTCCTAGAAGATCATCACTACCTGCGTGGGACCTCAATTATGTGTTGGAAAAGCTCACCCTGCCTCCATTTGAACCAGCTGCTACAGCTGATATTAAGTTCTTATCGTGGAAGACCGCTGTGCTACTAGCAATTACTTTAGCAAGAAGAGTTTCAGAGCTACAGGCCCTCATGGCTGTAGAGCCTTTTATCGTATTTTATCCAGACAGGGTGTCTCTGAGGACAAATCCTACTTTTATGCCTAAAGTGGTTTCCAGTGTGTCTCTTAACCAAACCATTCATCTGCCAACATTTTATCCAAATCCGCAGAATAAAGGGGAGAGAATTCTGCATTCCTTGGACGTACACAGACAGCTAAGATTCTACTTGAGCAGGACTAAAGCTCTAAGAAAAACTGAGCAATTAGTGTCATATGCTGCAGGATCAGAAGGAAAGGCTATTTCAAAGCAGACAGTTTCGAAGTGGATAAGCCACTGCGTCCGTTTCTGCTACTTACACCATGGTAAACCTGTGCCCAAGGGCATTAGGCCTCATTCCACCAGAGCTGCAGCTACTTAAGCAGCCTTTCTCCAGAGGAGTACCAACCAAAGACATTCTAGAGGCTGCTACTTGGATTTCTGTTCACACCTTTACAGCGCATTATCATTTGCCTCTCTACTCTAAGTCCAGGGCAGGCTTTGCCACTGTAGTGCTGCAGGGCCTTATAGCCTCACCTAATGCTGTTTAGCTCCAGCCTCCCAACTGTAGCTTTGGGATTCTACCCAAATGTAATGACTGCAACAGTGAAACACGAAGAACAGTTGTGTACACTTACCATAAATGTAGATGTTCGAGTGTATTCACTGTTGCAGTCCAGGTTACCCTCCCGCCATCCCCGTCATTCTAAAGTTTATCTTTCCTTCTCTATCTTCTACAACCTATGTGGTGTATTTGCTTGTAGATGAAGGTAAAGTTTATATTGATGCATGTATGTATGTGTGTGTGTGTATATGTATGTGTATGTATGTATGTATATATATATATATATATGTGTGAGTGTGTATATGTATATATATATATATATATATATATATATATATATATATATATATATAAAATATATAGATATGTGTGTAGATATATATATATATATATAGATATATATATATAGTGTGTGTATATGTATGTGTATATATATATATATATATATATAGATATATATAGATATATATAGATATATATAGATATATATATATATATATATATATATATATATATATATATAGATATATAATATAAAATATTGCTACCTTTTTGGGGGCGCCTGACATCGGGGGCAAGAAAACCTAAAGAAAATGGCGTCAGCTGCATGTTTTATACCCATGACGACTTGACGTCATGTAAGAGAAGACAGGAACTGACACAGGACCCAAGACTTTGGAATTCAGGCCGACTGAGGGCAACTTGCCAGCTGATTACCCTAAATGTAATGACTGCAACAGTGAATACACTCTAACATCTACATTTATGGTAAGTGTACACAACTGTACTTTTATTGCAGGGGTCCACCAAACTGGTTTTCTCCTCTTAGAGGAGTGGGTCTTGGTTTTGCTAGGGATGGCATGATCCATGCATCCTTGTAGGTGCACATAGTGCATTTGTAAAGGTTTCTGTGTCTTGGGCAGTGTTATCCTTTAGAGTGGTGGCTGTGAAACTTACCACCTCTGTCTTAAGTAAGGTGAAGTTTGCTTTAGAAAAGTTTTTTACTGTGGTTTCCTTAGTTGGGGGTGGTGGTGGTGTGTGGACATCCAGAGCGATTAATTTATGGTCTGATCTAACCAGTGATGGTTTGACCTCTGGTGTGGAACACGTGTCGCCCATGTTGGTGATGACCAGGTTCACTGTGTTTTCACTTCTGGTAGGGGAGTTTACCAGCTGATCCAGGGCATTTTAGTTGATGAATTCTCGGAAGCGCTGGGCCTGGGAATTTGCACTAGAGTACTTTTCCCAGATATCCTTCAAGGATGCATCTGCAGTCCTAACATATGGGTTGTCCTGCCTCAGGCAGCCCTTCGGTCGGCCGGATTCCAAAGTGTGGGTCTGGCCTCGGCTGATGTCGCACTTCACCCGACGTCCTAGCTGTTAGGGTATAAAGGCATCAGCCGACGCCATTTTCCCCAGTATTTCTTGCCGCGCGGTGCCCGAAGCAGAAGCTGTTCGCAAGTGCCGGTCGGTCAGATCTAGAGAGTTCTACTACCGAAGACTTCTAAAAAAGCTAAGTACCCCATTGGGGACTCTTTCTTGCCTCAGCCGATGTCAGACAAAGTAAATAATTGTTTAACTTGTGGGAAACAAATACCTCATAAGGATTTCCACTCTTACTGCCTTCCTTGCTTAGGCCCAGACCATGACGTATCAGCTTGTCTAGCCTGTGCTTCCTTCAACCGATGGACGCTTAGACGTCGGTCGGAGTTTGCAGAAGAGTTTTTTGGTCCCGCTTTTGCATATAAAATGCCGTCGGAGACTCTGACTATGCAATTAGCTAAAAAGCGCAAGGAAAAGGACCGACACTCGCGGCCCGCGGTTTTGGCTGAAACCACGGTTAGGTTAACCGCGAGTGTCTCGGTTTCGGCTGAAACCGAGTCCTCTGTTCTCCCTTCGGCCGAAAGCATGCCTCCGATAACCGAGGCCTCACAGACCATGGCTGAATCGGCTACTGAAATTACTGCTACAGAAGCAGGCACCCAGGATTTGTCAGACACTATTCCTTTAAACATCTCTACTCCTGCACGTGGGGCTGCTAGACCCCCTGCTTCTATGTCTATCAAGGCCTTTTCCAGGGCTAAAGCAGCCAAATCTTCTAAGGCCTTACCTACAAAAGCTCACTCACACAGGCCTACCTCTAGTTCCCAGATACTCAGCCTGGCTGAGGATCTTATTTCTTTGATCAGGGGATCCCAACCTCACCCAGACAGGTCCTCTCAACCTCCTCCAGATAAGAGGCTTAGGACTGAACCCCCTGAACCTGTCTCTACAGATTATTCCTCGGATGACTCTGATATTTCAGACCATCAGGAAGGTCCATATTCTCCTTATGAGGATTCTGATGCAGAACATTCCATTCCTTCTGCTTCTCCTCCTGAAGAATTTTCTTTTGGGGAAACCCTACACTCTATGAGGGAACACTTCCAATGGCAGGGCCAGGATTTTTCAGATTCAAGGAAAAGGCTAAGGACTTTTTTACACTTACCACAGCATAGGCCTTTAGCCATTCCTCCAGTACTATCAGTTGTTGATAATGCATATAATGATGCCAGTACTGCCCCTGATTCTCTTCCTCCGGCCCCTGCCAAGCCTGACAGATATTACAGGGTCCCGGACTCACACTACCACTTGTATAAGGCTCATGTTGCAGACCCAGAAACCATTTCACACGGCCCTAAAGGTGTGGCAGCTGCCTCTGCCAAAAACCCTCTTCCCTCTGAAAGGGAATCTAGAGCATTAGAGAGATGGGGTAAAAAGGTTTTATACATCTGCTACTCTTTCGGCCAGGGCCTTAAACTGTCAATTTCACATGATTCAGTACCAGGAATTTTTGTTAGACCAGCTAAATAAAAAAACTGTCCTCTCCTGAACCTATAGACCGTAAGTCCCTTCAGGATTTGGTACATAACTCTCAGCAGGTCAGTAATCATTTTTTAAAATGTGGCTATGATGCACTGGAGGCTTCCTGTAGATCAGCTATGACTGGAGCAGTGATTTGAAGGCATGCCTGGCTAAAAGAGCAATCCTTACCAGACCATGTTAAGTCAAAACTCCTGGATGCTCCTATGGAGAAACAAAGTTTGTTTGGCTCCCCTGCACAGGAGGTTCTAAAGAAAGTGGAAGAAAAAGCAAAATCTGTCCAAACAGTCAAGAATTTTTTACAGGTCCAACCTCCGAGGTTTAGCAGAAATTGGCCTTCGAAGAATTGGTCCTTTCCAGACACCTCCAGAGCACAGAGAGGCAGAAATAGACGCCCAAGAGGCAGAGGTCAATCTAGGGGTGCCTACAGGGGACGTCAGTGGCAACCTGCCAACCAGAGAAGTGCTGCCACAGCTGCAACTACAACCACTTCCACAGGACAAGACACAATGACTTGGCCCTGATTCCGCCTACCAGAGAACAACTGGAAGTACCCTTGGGCGGAAAGCTAGCCTTATTTTCAGACAACTGGCATTGCATTACAGGAGACAAATGGACTTTACAAACAATAGACAAAGGGCTACAGGTTTCACTTCCACACTCTACCAAAAAAGAGAGGAATGCCAAACCTTCCACCAAGCCAAAAAACAGAGGCTCTAAAGCAAATCAACAACTTACTAAGGATGAGAGCTATAGAAAAGGTACCACCTATGGAACAAGGCCAAGGATTTTACTCCAGACTATTCCTTGTACCAAGAAAAGAAAACCAATAGAGGCCTATTCTCGACTTGTCCGCACTGAACACATACCTCATTGTTCCAAAATTCAAAATGCTGACCCTCCAGCAACTTCTTCCCATGCTGGGCAAGGAGTCTTGGCTGGTGACTCTAGATCTCAAGGAGGCATACCTGCACGTCCCTATACGACCAGATTGCAGAAGACACCTCAGATTTCTTGCAGGATCAGAGCATTATCAATTCTCAGCATTGCCCTTTGGCTTATCTACTGCGCCCAGAGTATTCACGAAATGCCTGGCATCAGTAATTGCTCATTGCAGGCTTCAGGGAATTCAAATTTACCCATACCTGGACGACTGCCTAATACAAGCGGACAACAAGACAAAATGAACAAAAGATTTGGCAAATGTCATACAACTGTTGCAAGCCTTGGGATACACAGTCAACATTCAAAAGTCAAGGCTAGTACCATCCCAAAGGATAACATTTTTGGGTGCAGAACTGGATACAACAACTCAGATGGCTTTTCTCACAGAGGAAAAACAAAAGCAACTACCAGTCTATTTCATGGCATTAACAACTCAAACTCAGCTTACTGCAAGGAAAGTCCTGCAAGCCCTGGGTTACATGGCATCCTGCATAATCTTGATCCCGCATGCCAGGCTGCATATGAGAAAGTTGCAATGGTACCTAAGGAATGTATGGTCTCAACACAAGCACAGTCTAGAAGCCCAGATTCCAATAATTCCATGCCTGAAAAAAGAATTCCTGTGGTGGGCTCAGGCCTGTCAGATAAACAGAGGATTGCCTTTCCACAAACCACATCCCAGCCAGACCATCACCACGGACGCCTCAGACCTAGGCTGGGGGGCACACATGGAGGACAAGTGTATACAAGGCCTATGGTCCCAAGACCAGCTGAATCTACACATAAATCTAAAGGAGATGCTGGCAGTGAAACATGCAATCCAGGCATTCAGACCATTCCTCCAACAAGGTCACCTGCTGATAAGGACGGACAATACCACAGTCATGTGGTACATCAACAAACCGGGAGGTACACACTCATATCCTCTATGCCAGATGGCAATGGACCTGTGGAATTTGGCCCTGAATCTCAACATTCAACTGCAGGCCAGATTTGTACCAGGAAAAGAAAATTCACTAGCAGTCACCTTAAGCAGAACTACCACGGATGCTCACGAATGGATGCTTCATCCAGATATCTTCAAAACCCTAACAAAGAAATGGGAAATGCCAGAGATAGACCTGTTCGCCTCCCCACACAACCACCAATTGAAGAAATTCTGCTCAAGAGTATACCACCCACTTGCCTGGAGGGTGGACTCCCTTTCCTTCAGCTGGAAAAACCTGACAGCATATGCATATCCACCTCTTCCTTTGATGTACAAAGTCCTACTGAAGATCAGAGAGGAACAGCCAAAGGTAATCCTGATAGCTCCAGACTGGCCAAGACAACATTGGTACCCGCTAATGAGAAGCATGTCTCGGGCACACTCATGGCCTCTACCTCTATGTCCATTACTTCTAACACAGAACAACTACAAGACCCTGCATCCAAACTTGAAAACACTGCAGCTAACTGCTTGGAATATTGCATAAAACAAAATCAACCAGATTTTTCTCAGAGGGTTAAGGACATTATCCTGGAGGCACGCAGACCCTCCACAAGGAAAACATATTCAGCCAAATGGAAAAGATACCTCATTTGGAGTGCAGCAAAGGGAGAAAATGTCTCATTAGCAAACATAGCACACTTCCTGGAATACTTAGCAGAACTGTTCCACAATGGCCTGTCCTACTCCTCCATTAAGATTCATGCATCAGCAATTTCAGCAGAGTACAACATGGATCCTCCAATCTACTCTCATCCTCTACTCAGGCAGTTCTTGAGAGGAATCAAAAGCGTAAAGCCTCCAAGGAAACCACCTCTACCTACATGGGATCTCAACTTTGTGCTGGAAAAATTAACACTTCCCCCTTTTGAACCAGCAGCAACAGCAGACTTACAGTTCTTATCTTGGAAAACTGCATTCCTGCTAGCAATCACTTCAGCAAGAAGGGTATCTGAGTTACAGGCATTAATGGCAGTACAGCCTTTCCTTATCTTCCATCAAGATAGAGTGTCTCTGAGAACTAATCCTACTTTTATGCCAAAAGTGGTCTCCAGGGTATCATTGAACCAAGCTGTTCATTTACCTACATTCTTCCCCAACCCACAGAACAGGGGGGAAAGACTACTACATACCTTAGATGTGCACAGACAATTACGCTACTATCTGGACAGAACTAAGGCCAGCAGAAAAACTGACCAGCTTCTGGTAGCATATGCAACAGGAGTGCAAGGAAAAGCAATTTCAAAACCGACAATCTCAAAATGGATAGGAAATTGCATTAGATTTTGTTACTCTTTTCATGTGAAGACAACTCCTGAAAATATCAGGCCTCACTCCACAAGAGCTACAGCCACCACTACAGCTTTCCTACGAGGAGTGGCTACCAAAGACATTTTAGAAGCTGCTACTTGGAGCTCCGTGCATACATTTGCCAAGCATTATAATCTTCCTTTATACTCCAGATCCCGAGCAGGTTTTGCAACTGCTGTTTTGCAAGGGATCTTAACTACACCATCATTATCTTAGTGCCTCCTCCCCCAGTTTTGCTATGGTATTCTACCCATATGTTAGGACTGTAGATGCATCCTTGAAGGACATAGTGCAGTTTTGTACCTACCATAAATGTAGATGTCCGATAGGTATGCATCTGCAGTCAGGATTACCCACCCTCCTTCCCCTCTGTGGTATTCCTAGGGTACTTACCCCTCTTTTAGCTAGCTGGGGGAATCTATTATAGTGTATTTTTTTGTATGTATATATGTATATATATTTGGCTTTCTACTGTTTGGAATTATCTGCATTTATCCAAATTTAGCCTTCCTAGAGGGCACCTGGCATCTGGGGCAAGAAACACTGAGGAAAATGGCGTCGGCTGATGCCTTTATAACCTAGCAGCTATGACGTCGGGTGAAGTGCGACATCAGCCGAGGCCAGACCCACACTTTGGAATCCGGCCGACCGAAGGGCTGCCTGAGGCAGGACAATCCATATGTTAGGACTGCAGATGCATACCTATCGGACATCTACATTTATGGTAGGTACAAAACTGTACTTTAATGGTAGGGTAATTGAAATCGCCCAATATCAGGGTGTTTGGTAGGACCTTAATGTTTTCCAGTGTCTCCAGAAAGGTGGAGTGGTGGTCCTGGGTCATGGAGGGTGATCTGTAGCAGGCCACAATTTGCATTGCAGAGTTGCCCAATGTTAGTTGTACATGGATGATCTCAGAGGTCTCATGCTGCGCCACTAACCTGGAGGAGTAGGTATCCTTGATGAATATGGATACATCCCCTCCTTTTGTGTTTCAGTCCATGTTCTGTGGCCGAAACGTGTGGTATGAGTTGTAGCCCAGTAGTGCTGGGGCGCTCTTTGGAGCCTTGAACCAGGTTTCAGTTACTGCACAGATGTCGACATTCTCCATACTGAGGAGTGCTTTGAGCACGTGCATTTTGAGATTTAAACTCCTGGCGTTGAGTAGAATAACCCTCGTTTTTTTTGTTAATTGTGCTGTTTACGGAGGTGGGTTTGACTTTTGAGCCTTGCCTAAAAAAAGGCACTATAGCAAGATTCTTGGCCAGTATTCGAAAGCCTAGAGGTGACAGGTGCAAGCCGTCTCTTGCGAAGCAATGCGGCTTGTCGAGCATGTCGTCCCAGACTGACAGATACTGGATCCCCTTTGAATGACACCAGAAGCTTAGCCAATTGTTGAAATCGATCATTTTTTCTTTATACTGAGGTATCATTCTTGGTGAGGGCAGGATGCTACTCAGGGTCAGTGTCATACCAGCCTGGGCTACATGATCAGAGAGCTCTTCCATGTCTCTTTTCATGTAGCCCAGGGAGGTACGTCTCAGGTCATTCACACCAACACGAACAATGACAGAGTCATATTTGTACTTGTTCTGGAGTGACCTGAGTGCTTGTATTATGTGGCAGATTCTGGCTCCCAACAGGCAGCTAGCAGTAACCTTCTGCTTGTCCAGCCTAGTGAGTGGGACATCAGAGTGCCTGACTATAGAGTCACCTATTACTAGTGTGTTAGGTATGTTATTTCGCCTTAACGTCTGTGATTATGCGGCACACTGATTTTGTGTTTTATGTGTTGTCTGGTTTGTGACGTGAAGTGCAGGTTGTTTGGGTGTCTGCTTTGATGGTCTCTGATGCTTTTGCAGGTCTTTATTTAGAGCCTCCGAGTATGATTTTGTGTATTTATGTGTATTTTTTGCCAGTGCTGTTTTAGTAGGTTTGTGTGCGGCTGGAGTTGTGGTGCAAGTGTTAACCTTCTCCTCTTGACTGTCTGTTCCAGTCTTGGGTGGAGACAGCTTAGCTTCCAGTTTGGCTGTATAATTGCATCTCTCGCATATGTTAGTGTTTTGTGGTAGGAGGAGAGGGTTGTCTGTGTACATGAGGCAGTTGTAACATTGCCTCAGGATATGCAGATTCACCAGCTGGACTGGAGAATGCACCTGAAGTTGCCCTTTGGTCATGCTTGATTAGTAGGGTGAGCTGCTTAGTTGCTTGGTTGGTGAGGGGTGAACAAAGCGTCTTGCCCTGCTGGGCATTCAGTGTCAGGGTATATTGGTGCTTGCTATTAGGGCTGAGCAAGTGCTGGGCTGTAAGAGGCTTTTTGAGTGCTTAGGTTGAGAGGTAGACGAGTTTCAAGGGAAAAACTTGAGGAAACTTAGTGGAGCCGGGAATAATTTAACCGTAGCTAACCGGCACTGGCCGGTGCGCAAAACCATGCAAATGCGTTTTTTATAGTAGGGAAATGAAAGAGAGAGAAATTAGCCCAAAATGGCCAATAAACTACTAATTTCTGGGCTGGAACCACTCCTCCGGGGACAGATAGGTTGCTCAAAGCTCCCCTCTTACACAGGTGAGCAGAGAAACGTCCTTCTATCCAAGTAAGGTATGGGCAACTCAGAAACTAGTATCACAGCCCTGAATTCAGCACTAGCCTGAAAACTGGACTACACTAGCTTAGAAAGGTGGGAAACAAGGATTTTTTTTTAAAGGATTAGGCAAAAACAGAAAAAAATACACTCAAAACAGCTCTAAACGACTACAAATGATCAGAAAAGGCTATCACACTTTAGTGTGTAGCCTAAAGCAATTAAACAAATTATTTAAACAAAAAACTTTTTAAAAGTGCAGGCAGTCAAATAAGTACAATATGTGAAAAAAACAAGCTTTTAAATCACAATAAATGCTGGAAAATCTGAGTTTAGGCGGAAAACAGTTAAGTACAGCAAGAAAGTACAGAAAGCTGATACTTGATCACTGCAAAGTCTCTCTCCTAAGCTAGAAGGCATGTATCAGTTTAAGGCTTTCTAGTGCTACCAGTAGGTTAGTTACAGGAAAGATGGGAAATAAGTGCAGATGTGGTCTTTTATACCAGAAAGTTGAAAGAGATGGACAAACTGTCCAAATGGTCAATAAACTACTATTTCTGGGCCAAGAACCTCTCCTGTCATGGTAGACAGGCTACCTAGTGCTTGCCACTCCCACTGATAAGCTAGAAGGCTTTCCTCAAACACAGAAAGGCTTGCGGGTCTTAGAAGCTTACCAGCAGTCCTGGATACAGCAACTCTGTATCTGGACTAGGCTAGTTACAGGAAAGGAGGGGAACAAGTACAAACTTAGGCTTTTAAGCCAGCAAGTTGAAAGAAATGGAAACTGCCCAAACGGCCAAATAAACTACAATTTCTGGGCCAAAACTCACTTCCCGTGGAGGATAGGCTACCTAGTGCTTATCACTCCCACTGATAAGCTAGAAGGCTTTCATCCAACACAGAACGGCTTGGGGGCTCAGAAGCTTATTAACAATCCTGGATACAGCAACTCTGTAACTGGACTAGGCTAGTCATAGGAAAGGCGGGAAACAGACACAAGTGCGGCTTTCAAACCAGAAAGTTGAAAGAGATGGAAAAAACTGCTCAAACAGCCAATAGCTCCAATTTCTGGGCCAGGGACCACTCCTCTTGTGGTAGATAAGCTACCTGATGCTCACCCCTCCCACTGATAAGCTAGAAGGCTTCCCTCCAACACAGAAAGGCTCTGGGGCTCAGAAGCTTACAAAGAGTCCTGGATACAGCATATCTGTACCTGGACTAGACTAGTAACAGGAAAGGCAGGAAAGGAGTGCAAACACAGGCTTTTAAATCAGAAGTTTGAAAGAGATGGAAAAGCTTCCCAAACAGCGACTAAACTATAATTTCTGGGCCAGAAACCACTCCTCCTGTGGTAGATAGGTTACCTAGTGCTTACCACTCCCACTGATGAGCTAGAAGGCTTCTCTCCAACACAGAAGGTCTTGGGGGGCTCAGAAGCTTACCAACAGTCCTGGACACAGCAAATCTGTACCTGGATTACACTAGTTATAGGAAAGGCAGGGACCAAATGCAAAACAGGCCTTTAACCAGAAAGTAGAAAGAGATGGAAAAACTGCCCAAATGGCCAATGAACTACAATTTCAGGGCCAAAACCCACTCTCTCCGTGGTAGATAGGCTACCTAGTGCTTACCACTCCCACTGGTAAGCTAGAAGGCTTCCCTCCAGCACAGAAAGGCTTGGGGGGCTCAGAAGCTTACCAACAGTCCTGGATACAGCAAGTCTGTATCTGGACTTGACTAGTTACAGGAAAGGCAGGAAGCAAGCTTAGATTTTTTTTTGTTATAGAAAATCAGCTAAAACAGCAGTAAATACAATTCAAATTATAGTGCAGGCCAGCACACCTGAGCGTGTAGCAACTCTACGACAAATACAGTTCAAATAAATGCAATTAAATTAACAAATGACTAAAAAACAAGTGCAGAAGGCAGTAAACTAGAAGACTACTAACGAGCAGTAATAAGTGCAGAGTAAGAGTGACTGAACAGATAGCAGAAGAGCAACTGAGACAGTTACAGTAAGAGCAGATGAATAAGATATATATATATATATATATATATATATATATATATATATATATATATATATATATATATATATAAATTTTTTTTTTTTTTTTTTTTTTTTTTTAGGGAAGGAACAGAGCAGGGCTAAAAGGCTACAGGGGTTGTCCTTCCCAAATGCTCTCTTTGTACACAGTAGGAGTGCCTGAAATCAGAATATGATCTCACTGCACTCATTTGCGTGAGCAAATGAGATGGGCCCAAAAGGAATATCCAAATACAAATCTACAAGAGGGGCAGGCAGTTTCAAAGCCATCAACATTAATACCAAAACAAAAACGGGGAGGGTGGGTGGCAAACTAACTGTAGAAAGACAGCCACAACTTCACTTGAGTTAATATTCAGTGAAAAACACAAATTCGATACAATACTAAATGCAAAAGAGCAGGTAAAAGTGTACTTAAATTCACTTGTACGTCCAGCTGATTTCAGGTAGACGTTAGCCGGCCAAAGCTCTGATATTAAACAGAGATGACTCAAAATGTACCACTTATATAAGGCAAGACAGGATGTTAGTGATGAGCTGAAACTACCCCCCACTGCTATCAATGGTTACACAGAAATTCTAAAAAGTACTCTGTAGAGAGAGAGCCACAACTTCAGTTGAGTTAATATTCAATGAAAAACGCAAATAAATTAAATACAATGTTGTTGTTGTTTGTCCTTCGGCTTTTCCCAGTAAGGGGTCGCTACAGCGGAAATCCGGTCCGCTAATGATTGGCAGTAGATTTTTACGAAACGTCGAGGTGCCCGCTCAACGCCCAAGCTTCAACGAAGGCATGCCCATTTACGCACTTACGCAAGTCTTTCGAACGCTACCCAACCGCGGGAAGAACATGCAGACTCCACACAGAAGGCATTCCCAAGCCCAGCTGAGAATCGAACAGGAGAACCTCTTGCATTGAGGTAACAACGCTACCGCCGTACCACCGCGGCATAAATTAAATACAATACTATATGCAAAAGAGCAGATATATGTATGTGTGTGCATATAAATAGGTGTGGGTGTGTGAGTGTGTGTGTGTGTGTGTGTGTGTGTGTGTGTGTGTGTGTGTATATATATATATATGTATATATATATATATATATATATATATATATAGATGTGTGTGTATGCGATATATATATATATATATATATATATATATATATATATAATGTGTGTATATACATACATTATATATATATATATATATATATATATATATATATATATATATAAAATGTGTGTATATACATACATACTGACAGATGTAAGAAGACCTCCTATTGGTTAATTTAAAAGATGCTCATTTAAACCTGGAAGAAAAAGCCCCCCCCCCAGTTTGATAATCCATTTCCTTTCTTTAACATTTTAAATAGTATGCCAACCAGACTTACCCCTACAATTCCCCAATATACAATCAATTATAGTAAATCTAAATTAAGCAGTATTATGTTTGCAAGTATGTTTAAAGAGAGCATTGGACTGTCTTTTATTCCTTCGGTCACTCATATGTTCCCCAGTTCTAAGTTTGAGGTCTCGAAGTTTGGCCCACGTAAAACGCGGAGCATCGACAAGTGGCCAAATAGATTAACCAACTTGTTCTTCAATTTGCCAAAAAAGTGATAAAGACCATGGACGTATTTTTGCTGGTAAATTCCTTAGTTTTATTCACCCTATAACAATGCGAACAATGTCCACAAGGGACACATCCCACCAATGTGTCCCCTGTGAGTGTTCTTTGGATGGAGGAAGTCCCCCTATGGTCAGACCTTTTATAATGACGGAATAGAAAGCCCAAAGTGCGGCCCCTCTGAAAGGAGACAGAACATCTTTCCCCCAAATGGTCTGACAGTCTTGCTTTTGCCATCAAGATGTTCCATTGTCTGTTGACAGTTTGCATAAACGATTTGGTATTCCTGCCAAAAGTGGTAACCAGTCTTACCCTCGACCGAGTATCTGGTGGTTGTGCTTGATATTCCAATGGTTTGGCCCTATCCTGTCTCTAAGCCAATTTACAACTCCTGCTTATATCCCCTAGTTTATAACCCCTGTTCTGAAACCGATGGTTCATATCTTGTTTATAATGGTCATACGTTGAAGAGTTGGAGCAAATCCTTCTGACCCTCAAAAACTGATATTTTGGGATGTTCCAGATGATATGTTGTGGGTGGAAGCTGGTAGCATGCAAGAGAGAATTGTACTAGGGAAATTTCCTATATACCTTGGTGTATCCAAGGTATTATAAGAATTTCTACTCACAAGAACATCCAAAAAGATAATTTCAAGTCATACTGAAAGTAACCTTAAATTTGATGCCCCATTTATTCTCATTAAGATAGTTGTCAAATTCTTGCAAGAAAATATCATCAGACTTCCACACCAACCAACAATCATTGAGGTATCGCCTCCAAATATCGGTCTCATTGATGTATAGATTGTGGCAAGCATCATAAATCAACTCCTCCTCCAGGTATGCCATGAACAGATTGGCATATATGGGTGCAAAGGAGGTCCCCATGGCTGTTCCTTGTACTTGCCAAAAGCATTGATCTTGTTAAATAGAACACGTTTTTTGTTAAAACATGTTCAGCCAGGCAGACAACAAAGGCATTATAACCTGGTTCATACAGTTCAGATCTGTTCAGCCAGTGTTGTAAGGCTAACAACTCTGCCCAGTGTGGGATGTTAGTATACAAAGAAGGGACATCCAAGGTACATAAAAGCAAATCCTTTTTTAGCTGCATTTCCGAAATGATACCCAAAAATTGAGTAGTGTTCTGGATGCGAGCTCGCATACAAACTAACAAGGGTCTCAAATATAGTGTTAGAAATTCAGAGAGGGTTTCAGTAATGGAGCCCTTGCCTGCCACTATTAGGCCTCCTTGGTGGATTTTTGGGATCCTTGTGGATCTTGGGTAAAAGATAAAGGTACTGTTGTTTGGTTCAGGTACCTTGAGATGGAAAATGTCTGCACTGGTGATGATGCCTTCCTCCTGAGCTTCATCTAGAAAGGTATCAATTTCCATTTTGAACCTCCTAGTAGGATCCAGTGGCATAGCCATATAGTATCTACCATCTTCTAACTGTTTTGATCCCTCCCCGCAATAAGAAACCTAATCTTGTATCACACCCATTCCTCCTTTGTCCGCAGGTAGGATGACAATATCCCTGTTATTCCTTAAACTATCCGCAACCGTGGATAAATTATTGAGAAAGTTCTTATACTCACGAGGTTTAAAATGTAGATCTTTGAGGACATTAGATTTAAAAATTGATACAATTGGTGACATGGGGGCATAAAGGTGGACCCACAAAATTTAAAACCTCTCTGTGTATTGGTTGAAGCATTTTCAAAATGTAGCCTTAGATTTAATAAGCGACAAAAATCCATCACGTCCTGAGCCAGGGTATGCTTAGGAACAAAAAAAAAAAACGGGTAGAAAATTCATGCCTTTGTTCAAGATTTTTATTTTAGTTTGAGACAGGGTTACAGAAGAAATATTGTGCACATTCATACAGGTATCTACTTTTGTGTCAACAATTTGAGAAGCCTCCCAAATTGCTTGTTGCCCTTAGGTTTCCTCCCCCCTCTCCTGACCCTGACCCTAAAGGGTGTTGCAAGTTACTTCGCTTGGGGTCTGGTGACGCATCTGTGTAGCCATCATCACCCTCCGTATTGGATGATGATTCATCCCGTGAAGTTAAACTAGAAGGGTCTCTATTTCTTTTAAGAACGGATTTAGGTCTTTTCCATTTAGGAGTAAATGTTTTTTGTCAGAAAACATAAATTTAACGTTTTTTTGAAATGTCAATAGGTTTGCCTTTCTCATAGTCACTTACATCCCTATTAATTTCTTCATCTTTTTTTCTTTAACTTTTCCAAGTCAAGTAGTTCATTACTAAGTTGGTTCAGACAGGATGTATAACAAGATAAGGTCTCAAAAGCATTAAGATTCTGACATAGGGTTTCAGCTTCATGAATACCTTGTTGAACCGTACGTTCATAGTAGGCTGCTAAAGCATCCACAAAACCCATGGACGCTTGCTGTTGTACCTGTGCCCATTGTTCAGAAAGTAGCTGATCGACACTATGTACAAAGGGTTGTAACTTAACTCTAGGTCCCCTGGGTGTGATCTGTTTATGTTGGTAGGCTTTAAAAAGCCATAAATGCCAGACATTGGTTCTTAAATTCTTCATATTCTTAGTCAATTTGAAGAAGGCCACCTTACATTGACTGGTTGGGTCATTCTCTATAAAGTTGTCCCTGTTGGTTAAAGGAGTACCGCACCCACAGACTCAAAAAACATATTTAAAACATCATGGCATGATGTTTCCTACACTTTAAAGGAGTACAACGCCTTTTTAAAATGAATTCCTCAACTTCCCTGCATTTTTCATCCCTATATATACATTCGTGCATTAATGATCAACAAAGCGTCATTTAAAAAATTTTAATTCCCCTGACTTTTTCCAAACAAGCCTAACTTAGCGTACAGTGAGTGTTTCCGTTTCTAAAAGATTCTCTCGCGTTTGAGACAAACTGGCCGGTGTCTTCCAATTACTCACGTCATCACGGCCATGCATTCTTGGTATTTTTTTTTTTTTTAAGTTCCTCAAGT
>NC_056727.1:944772740-944792740 GCF_019279795.1 Protopterus annectens
AAAATGCATGCTAATGCAAAGTCTATAAGAGCAAAATCTAAAAACTGTCCATAATTATGGGCTTTCCTTTCCATTATTTTGGGTTGTGTCTAGAATTCTTGTACTACGAGGCTGAGAGGTATGTCTATATTGATTGTCGGTTAATAGTTACCACACATCAATGAAGTTAGCTGTTTATTCTCTGTCCACATTAGCACATTCCCCAGTTTGTGCCAGAGGCCAACTGGGTTATAACTATGTTCTACATTATTGCCTTCCTAAGGTAGAGGTGAAATACCTGACCTGCCTCTTTCCATTTGGAAAGCCTTGTCTGTTCCCCATCACATAAGCTCCTGTTTAAAATGTGTCAACTTGATTGTTCAGCATACTGAAAATATGCTGAATAAACCTAAACGGAATTTCATCCTGGGCAGGGCAGGTGATCCTTTTAGTTGACAAACCAGTCTGTGAAGTTATTGCTTGCTAACATTTTGTAACTGGAACTTTAAAACTGAGGAATATTTTGGTCCATGAGGGTTAATGACCTTGCTTACAGATATAGAATCTCTGAAAAAAATGTCTGACCTACTTATAAAAGTGCAACCCTTACCATGCTAAGGTGAAGAATTATCCTTGCAAGCAGCAAGCAGGTTATCATTTCCAGTCCAGTAGTCTTTGGGCATTTGGTGGTTACTCTGGAAATTAATAAGGAAAGCTTGTTTTTAGTACATGATGTCCTGCTTGTGATCATTGGAAAGTTTTCTGGAGATCTGCAGGGAAAGATAAGAGCATCCTTGAGATACTACTTCCAACATGCACTGCGTATGACTCTGTCAGCTTCATGCTCTGTGCTCCTTTATGGAGGGTCTCACGTTATACTCTCTTCCTTTCTAAATTAATGATCCCTAAGACTGCGTAATTAAGTGCAGTGGATCATCACTAGATCAAAAATAATCTACAATGCTCTGGTCAATGTCAATTACTTACAGCTTGTGCAGCTATTGATTCAGGCAGCTTACTGATCTAGTCTGACTGCTCATCAGATTGCAAAGGTAGGTGAGTCATCATTTGTGCACAATGTCAAAATCCATATAGACTTGATTTTATGAGCTAAGAAATAGAATATCCAGTCAAGTATGCTCTTTTTTTACAGGTGATGGACTAATACTAACTGGATGACAGCAGAATAATTTATGCATTCCTATACACATTGATTCAGTCATGGGAAAAAAGGTTCAACTAAAATATCCCAGTTATAGCTGATGTCATTACGTATATATTCTTCATACACATTCAATAGATACCCATGTGGGGAGAATATATCCCTCTCTCTGCATATACATATACACACATATAGACAGACAGATAAATAGAGAAATGTAAATGACTTTGAAAGGCTTATTGGGTCCAATACGGGAGGGTGGCCTAATGGTTAAGGTGTTTGACTTACAAATACAAAGTGCAGGGTTTGAGTCTCACAAGGGATAATTGGTTAGGCTTACAATGGCTCACAAGAGCAGTTAACCTAATACAAACCTATAAGTCAAGCCCTTATAAGAGGGAAAGCACTGGTAGCTGGAGTGGCTGTGGCTTAAAAAAATATTTTACAGTGTTTTTACCATAGACTGCCACATCCCAGGGCTCTCTTAAACATTCTGCCTGTATTAAGCAGTATGTACTTGGTGAGGTGAAGTTAATTCATACTCCAAAATACATTAAATATGGGCCCAGTAGCTGCAAACACATTTAGTCTGTGTGTGTGTGTGTGTGTGTGTGTGTGTGTGTGTGTGTGTGTGTGTGTGTGTGTGTGTGTGTGTGTGTGTGTGTATCTATCTATATATATATGTGTGTGTGTGTGTGTGTGTGTGTGTGTGTGTGTGTGTGTGTGTGTGTGTACACACACACACACACTATATATATATATATATATATATATATATATATATATATATATATATAAAATATAATGATATGCAATGTATGTGGATATATATATATATATATATATATATATATATATATATATATATATATATATATATATATATATATATATAAATATGTATGTGTGTATATATATTGTCATACTGCCAGCCCAGGAATCGGGAATTTTGTAAATAATTCTATGTCATTTGTGAATATTGATATGATGTATACAGAAGTGTGTGTGAAGTACTGAGCTAAAATCTAACCACAGCATGCCCTATTGGAATAGAACAGGAATGTACCTGCATTATTGTGACTGTTTAGATGTATATGTTTAATGGAAGCTGGAACACAGGAGTTAACTTGAAAAAATTCAGAGAAAATAGTTGAAATTAAATTGTTTTATTATTGCGTCATCAAAGTTAGTTTCAATGCAGTAAGGAGACAGGATGTCTAGAACTAGGGTGCCTTCTGCATTGTTTCATAAGTGTTTTATTGTTTTATGTCTCCTAGCAGTTGCAGACATCTGAAGGATATGTACTTTCACAGAGAGATGTAAAATTTTGTTAGGTTCAGACAAAGTGGGTTTAGCTTGGGAACTAAAGTCATGTAACAAAAAGTGATGTTGTCCAAGCTAACCCAGCAGTAATATTTGATATTAATTTAAGAACTCTCTGAGAGAGAGAGACTATGCATTTTGTATTTTGTTTTTGACCTAACAATATCAACTAGAAACACCCACTCACCTCTGCACTTGCCTTGCTGTAAGTAAGTTTTTAGGGCATAGTAACTCTTTTAGATTCGGAAAGGACTATAGTAAAGTGTAGCTTAGATGTTTTCTTTATTTATTTGAGACTGTCCTGCAATGTTGTTTTAAATGTTTCTTGTGATTTTGAACTCTGATGTAACTGATTACTTACTGAGTATTGTCTTGTTCTTTTATTATTTATTATTAAATATATTTAAACCTTTTAATTATGGCTGGTCTGTTTAGCCTTGCTCTTGATCAGACTACCATTTGGATTAATAGTAACATTACACAGTAGGACTGGACACCCTTTGCTAAGGGCCTTAAAGTAGCTCATAAGAATCGGCTGGTGGCAGTGAAAACTACCTTTTAGTCTAGGCAGAAGGAGTCACAGCTAGTATACCTGTACTAGCCTTTCCCAGGTGTGTGTATGTGTGTGTGTTTGTATATAAATCAAATCTCAAGGAGTGTGTGTGTCAGCTACTTGGGCAGGGACACAAAGCACTGGTTGGACAGAGAGGGTACTGGAGATCTTGGTTTGGCCATTCAGCTGAGATCTTAACCTTATAGCTGTGCCAGTGGGAAGTCTTATTGGGGATCTGGAGAAAGAGGGAGAAACCAGCCCTAGACTGACTGTGATCTCTGTGTGCTCTTAAAGGAAATTGCACTTTACAGTGTGTTTACTTGTCAGCCTCCCAATGTGTACGTTCCCCACTGTTGCCAGTGGTGAGGATTGAGGCTCCCTGATTACTAGGCCAGTGGTGGGGTGTTTAATATATATATATATATATATATATATATATATATATATACGTGTGTGTGTGTGTGTGTGTGTGTGTGCATATATGCAACCCCTTCAGAAGCTCAGAGTTTCAAAACTTCGATTTTCAAATGGCCAAGACCATAAGATCAAAGTTTTAAAACTACCAACTTTTTGAATGGAGATCTCCATACAGTGCAGAAATGGATATTTACTGTTTTCCTCTCTGTAGTGCGATCTTGGACTTGGTATATTTATTTAGCAGGAGTATGTTTATTTTTTTTTAATTTTGTTTTCGAAAGTTTCAAAACAAACTTCGATCTTCTGGTCTCGACTGTTTGAAGTTCGAAGTTTTGAAGCTTTGAGCTTTAGAAGTAGATCCGTATATACATACACACACATATATATATATATATATATATATATATATATATATATATATATATATATATATATATATACACACACACATGTATATATATATATATATATATATATATATATATATATATATACACATATAGAGAGAGAGACAGAGCAAGATATATATATATATATATATATATATATATATATATATATATATATATATATATATATATATATATGTATATAAATCATTTAGAGCCTGGACTTGTTTCAGATGCTTATCACAGTTGCACAATAAATCTAAATCTGTGTGACTTAAACCTGTGTAAGTCAGGAGGCTCAGTCAGTTTAACACAATAAAGATCTGCATCATAGAGCAAAGTTTCTACTGAGAAGCAGTTTAAGAAGTCCAAGCCATTTGCAGAATGTACAACAGAGACTTACTTTACTCTTTTGCCTTTCAGCAGACGTCAGAGCACGTTTTCAATAGCCACACTAGTTCAAAGGTGATAGAGAGTCATGAAGGGCCCAATCCAATGTGACCTCTTGCACATCTGCAGAGCTAATAATATCATAAACACCCACTCAAGAGATATTAGTTACCGCAAAACATAAATAGGATCTGCTGGCAGGATACATGTAGGTCCCACAGAATCTCTGTTTTATGGAATACACTTCTTTTGGATATAAAGCAAAGTCTCTCCCTGAACCACTTTAAGCATGACATGGATGAATCGATGGGCAACTCATTCTGAAGAAGTTCTTGAAAACAATAAAGAATGAAAGCACAATACCAGTTTCCAGCGAGATCTTGTCTTCTTCATTTTTGTGATTTTGTTTTCCATGTGAAGTGTATTTTTTTTAATAAATACACCCCAGTTGTGTTCCCTGAAATCCTCATTAAAAGGGGGTCAAACTGAATATAAATTAGTCATGTTATTAGGTACCTATAATTTGTGATATTCTAAGCTACTAATGGCCCTCTGGATCAACAGCCTATTATTGACTAATCATCCTACGACAGTGTTAAAGAAGGGTAGTACTGGTTAATCCTTAGGTTTTCATCATGGTTCCTCCAGACTGTGGCATTTTAGGGCAGATTTCTTAACTGTCCTATGACACAGTTAATCAAGAAACTGGCTCACTATCCAAGTAACGTGAAGAAATGCAAGGTGTAATACAAAGAGTCTAAGTAACCATGAATTAGTGCAAGTCCTGACATAAAAAAATAAGTCTTACTTTCTGCAATAAAGTCTTACTTTGTGAGAAGTGTATACCAGAAGCCATTTGCAAATGAAGGTACTAGATGGGTACAATGGAAAATTGCTAAGATCAGGTAGGAAGCTGCTGTGGTAAGACTTTAAGTCGTGCAGAGAAAGAGATATTGATCATAAAACAGACAAGCCTACTTTTTTCAAGGAATGGCTTGCACCTTTCATTTCATGGCTTTTATTCACACTGGCTAAAACCTTTACTGCCCCATAGGACCATAGGATCATAGGAAGTTACTAGGCTATTGGCCCTGAGGCCCTTATAAGCCTAGCCAAGAGTTTAGCAAATGTTTAGACAAGTCAGCACCTGATGCCCCTGTCCAGTAGGGACACAGGTGGAATCCCAGGGGGATATTTTCTGTTTCCCATCCAGTTATCCAGGTTACACTTACAAAGGGGTAAAGAGGTACTCTGCTTGACATGGTGAGGGCGTCTATTCCATAGATGTGGGAGTCTCTGGGACACAAAACTGTCCTGCCAAGGAGTCCTGCTGATGTCACAGACCAGGTTGAAACCGTGCGTGTAGTGACTCGAGTGGAGCTTGACTTGTGGATATGTAGCAGTCCCATCAAGGTGGGGTCCATGATTGCCTTTTATGCCAGGCAGAGGTCACCTCTGAGGAGTCTGTATGAAACTGAGTAGAGGGATAGGACCTTTAGCCTATCTGTATATGGTAGATGTTTGAGGCCCTGGATTCTCCTGGTGAGGAACCTCTGTGGTCTCTCCAGCTGCTGCATGTGCTTTGTGAGGCACATGCCGAAAGGGGAATTGTACTCAATAATGGGCCTTATAAGGGAAGAATACAGGGATGTTATGACCTCCTTGGCTCTGGATGAGATACCCTTACTTATGAGATGGGCCAGGTAGAAGGATTTCCATACAACGGAAGCAACATGGTAGTCAAAAGTCAGGTTGCTATCAACATGGTTGCCCAAATCCCTCACGACTGATTGCGTGCTTAGGATGTTATTAATGTGACAATTTGTGAGGACATCACTCTCCTCAAAGGGGATGATAATGCATTTTTTGGTATTCAGCTTGAGGCCATGTTTTTAGCACCAGTCATTTGTCTGAGTGAGACCCTCTTGGAGGATGTCTATATCACTAGGGGAATTGATGACAGCACCCCTCTTGCAGTCATCTGCAAACTTGGTCAGCCATAGCCCACTGGTTTTTGCCTGCACTTCAGAAAAGTATATCCCAAATAACAGAGGCCCCAAGACTGAACCCTAGGGTACGCCACTTGTTACAGGTCTACTGCTTGAGGTGGCTTCACCTATTTTGACTAGGTGGGTTCTATCAGTGAGCCAGTTTGCTACTCATCTGGTAACATATGGGTTGATGCCAGTTGAGAGAGTTTATCTATTATGCCTGAGTGGGGAATAGTGTCAAAGGCTTTGGCCAGGTTAAGGTAGGCAGTGTGCACTGTCTTCCCCTCATCCATGGATTTGGTGACTGTCTCAAACAAGTTGACCAAATTTAGCAGACATGACCTCCCCTTGATGAAGCAAAACCATCTGGGATTGAGTGTTTGGAGGTTGCCAATGTCCTTGTTAATGAGGTCCATGATAATCCATTCCATGGCCTTCAGATCAGGCTACTTAGGATGATGGGTCTATAATTTCCCAGCTTGGTGGACACTCCACCTTTGTGCAAAGGGATGACAGTGTCTGTCCTCCACTCAGCTGGGATGAAGCTGGTACTCAGGCTTTGGTTGAATAGGGCAGCTAATGGTGCTGCAAGTTCCTGCCTGAGTTCACGTAGGATGCAGCCTGGTATGTTATCAGGTCCCATGGAGGCTGTATTTTTTGCCTTTGAGAGAGCAGTGATGACCTGTTCCCTAGATATAAGAGGAAGGGGGCAGGTACTGGGGATATCCTGATTTAGTGATGGGAAAGGACAGAGGGTTGAAGTTTTCTCTGAATCTGTCAGCCAGCAAGTTTGCTATATCTATGGCATTTGTATATGTGGTGTCCTTGACCACCAGTTCTGAACAGATCTGGGTGCTTCCTTTGAGGTTGCGGACATATGTGAAGAAGGCCTTATGATTGTCTCTAGTAGATGTGACCAATTTGGACTCAAAGTTTGCTTTGGTGGATTTCACTAGTAGTGCCTTGTTTTTGGCAAAGTCCATCTTGTGGACATCTCAATATAACAAAGATCACTGCACTAGATATCAGTCCTGACTAAGTCTTCTCTACTGACTGCTAAATGTATATATATAAAATAAGCTAGCTGATCTCAAGGCTCTCCTGCGATGTGAAGGTAGCCTGTATTTGTGTAGTAGAATAGACATAGTTTCAGTGCCAGGGTTCAGCACCCATTACACTTTCGGATCTATGGCTAAGTGCAGAGGATTATCAGTATTTTCTGTGATATTATTATCTCCAGGCACATTCTCCAATATCCTCAAACACAACTTGAAGTCCAAACCACTCTAAGTAAGATACATTAACACTCCATAACCTGTTATTGATCACCATCCATGTAAAAATTCGAAATATTCCATTCAAATTCTCAGTAAATCACAATACTTTTATGATAGGGGATTTCAATTGCCAGCTGTTAATTGACAGACATCACACCGCGAATGGTAAGCATGTTCAATAGTTCCTTCACCTAAAAAATGCAAAATCCCTGACAGAGCCATCTGTTGCTATGCCCCCCCAACTCTGACTTGAGGAGCAAAAAAAAAAACAGCTTTTCTGCTCTGAAACTGTAAGTAACCACTCCGTACAAGTGCAATTCATGGCTTGCTATAGCTAAAGTATCATAAACAAAGGGCTTCAACATTCATCCTTAACTATAAATGCAGAAATATAGTGTCAGAGAAGCACCTAAGCCCTAACCAGAAATACACAAATACAGAACTGGCAATCATTTCTATTCTGAATGTCAGCACTATAGTTCTGTGCCATTGACTTCTGCCAATCGCACCCTCCAGGATATTGTTCCCTGGGCATCTTCCCCCTTTGCTCACTCTGCTCCCTGAAATAGTCAGCTTAACCATCCTGGGTCTTAATATTCTAGATCTTTCCCTAGTGAGTTTGCCATCCTTCTGCACCTACCTGTTGTATTTATATCCTTGGTAAAACCTGATTATAAAGTAGTGGACTCCTCTTTGAAAACCACAAACACCTCCATAGTGAACACGTCTCAGTCTAAGGAGTCTAAAAAACAACTTCTTAAAGTTCTAAAATATATTAGCTCTATCCTCTATGCAGTTATAGCTACACTATAACAACCTGGATTTTCTTCACATTTACTAAGCTGTATAAACCAAACAGTTTCTAATATAATGAGAAATTTAAAAATAAGCCGCCTTGGTGGTCTAACCACATAAACAAACTTCACAGTAAAAGCAAAAATGTTAAATGTCTGCAACAAATTGCAGTTAGCCCACCCAAATGTTCCATCAAGAAAATCAGTAAAAAGCTAAAGATGACAATTAAGAAGTTAAAACATATATATGAACTGAAAACAGCAGCATAAACCAAGGACAATTACAAGTCATTCTTCAGCTATGTTAGGAAACTAAAATGCAACAATGTTTTAAGCTATATCACAATGACAGCATTCACTCTGATGAAAACCTATCTTATTGCCAACAAGCTACTGGACACATTCAGCATTAATTTCACACAAGCTGCATTTTACAGAAATTCCACAAATCCCTGAGTTCCACCCACTACCAATGATTACCATGGATCAAGTCAAAACTGCCCTCTTTGGAGCCAATAATACCACATGGACCATCATAATACTTCAGGATGTCTAATACCTGCTGTAAAATATGCTCAGTCAGAGCATTTCCTAAACGTTTTTAATTTAAATCTCTCCATTGGTTATGTCCCTGAAGTGTAGAGGAAGTATGGAAAATTGCCATAGCAATGGCCTTATGGCAAGGCACCTCTTTCTGAAACATCAGTAATTACAGACCAATTTGCCTAACTAGTCTAATTTTCAAAGCCACGGAATTCATCATATCAGACTTTATAAACTTAGATATTGAAACCCTTAAATTATGGATCCTTACAAATTTGGCTTCTTCAAGAGTAGGCCAAGCCTACTTAATTTAATAAACGTTTTGCTATGGTCACAGAAAGTTAGAATGGCAGCCATCCAGCTCCCACAGCATACCTTAATCTGGTTAAAACCTTTGACACTATTCCCCATGCTAGTACTGTCAACAAACTTACCGATGTAACCGAAACCCCTTATATTGTGAGGTAGATAGTAAACTGGCTCTCAGTCAGAATACACATCGTTACATTAGCCAAAGCCACCTCAGAAAAAAAAAAAAACATTCACTGGCGGTGCCCTCACGGCTCTGTGATGGGACCCCATTTATTCAGTGTCTGCATGCCTATTCTTCAAACCACTAATGTTAGACTATATTAAAAGGTTAAAAATTTATTTTCTGAAAATAAGTAGAAAAGTAGAAAAAATAGTAGTTACTATCCATGTTTGTGGCATCCATCTTCTTCTTCTTCTTTCGGCTTTATCCCGGTTAGGGGTCGCCACAGCGGATCACCTGTCCGCACATTGAATGGCAGTGGAGTTTTACGGTGTCGAGTTGCCAGCCCGGCGCCCAACCTTCCACAGAAGGCACACTCACACGCACACCTTTGGCCAATTTAGAGTGTCCAATCCACCTGCAGCATGTCTTTGGGATGTGGGAGGAAACCAGAGCACCCGGAGGAAACCCACGCGACCACAGGGAGGACATGCAGACTCCGCACAGAAGGCACCCCAGCCGAGGATCGAACTGGAGAACCTCTTGCTGTGAGGCGGCAATGCTAACCACTGCACCACCGTGGCCGCCCATGTTTGTGGCATCCATACTATGTGGCTATTACTGTTTTGTGACTAGCACAGCTGCAAGGAGAACTGCAGATAAGGATGACTCCCTAATTCCTGAAGTAATTACTAGCACAGGTGTAAGGAGGACCGGAGACAGGAATGACTCCTTACGTCTTGAAGGTTGTCACATCATTTACCTTGAAACAAAACAAAAATCAGCTTATTAGCAAACTGCATGACATCAAGCAAATACCAAAGTATTGACTTCAAAATATTGCTTTCATAAACATGATCCAGATGGTACCAAAAACTGTATAAAAGGACTGTAAAACTGTTGTTTGATCTGGTATTTTGTAGGAACATAGTTCTGAGGTAAATGGAGAATCATATTTGTGTCTGTATTGAAAAGCAAACCTTGTATAGTAAAAAGCTGTAAGCTGTAACGTGTAGTACATGTCATCTATTATATTAATAAGTTGTTTTATTAGTAACTGCGCTGAAGTTGGTTAAGGTAAGGAGCAGAACTCTTATATGTATATTTTGATAAAGTTATGTATGCATCTTGCTAAAATTCTTCAAGTAACCCAGAATATGGTGAATAACATTTACTGATGATTGCAAGCTACGTTTTGTTCTTTGTTCAACTTGTGATAACAATTCACTGCGGCTTGATCTAGATCTTGCAAATAGGTTGTGTAAAAAAAATGGTCTCAAACTAATTGCAACAAACTGCAGTATTATTAAATCTGGAAAATGAAACAGTTCCTTGACTTATAGCAAAGACAAGAGTCCTTTCCACATTAATTCAGTCATCAGACATTTTGATATCTTCATTGCCAATTCCCTGTCTTCTGACTAGTGTATCACAACAGTAGTCAAAAAATCACTCTCTCTGGCCCAACTAATGCTTAAAAGCATCCCATCTAGATCAAAAGAAGTTATCACCCGTCTCTACTTATTCCTTATAAAATCATCAGTGACTATAATGTGCACTTTGCCATGTATTTATTAAACACCTTGCACAACTATAATGTCCACTTTGGCATGTATTTATTAAACACCTTGCACAACTATAATGTCCACTTTGGCATGTATTTATTAAACACCTTACACAACTATAATGTCCACTTTGGCATGTATTTATTAAACACCTTGCACAACTATAATGCCCACATTGGCATGTATTTATTAAACACCTTGCACAACTATAATGTCCACTTTGGCATGTATTTATTAAACACCTTGCACAACTATAATGTCCACTTTGGCATGTATTTATTAAACACCTTGCACAACTATAATGTCCACTTTGGCATGTATTTATTAAACACCTTACACAACTATAATGTCCACTTTGGCATGTATTTATTAAACACCTTGCACAACTATAATGCCCACATTGGCATGTATTTATTAAACACCTTGCACAACTATAATGTCCACTTTGGCATGTATTTATTAAACACCTTGCACAACTATAATGTCCACTTTGGCATGTATTTATTAAACACCTTGCACAATTATAATGTGCACTTTGGCATGTATTTATTAAACACCTTGCACAACTATAATGTCCATGTTGGCATATATTTATTAAACACTGTGTACAACTGCAAATACCCCAGAGGAGCCTAAATTCAGTGATTACAAACCTGAAGACCCTTAGCTATCAAAACAGATGTGCATTCTTAGCCATATACAATGTGTCTCATAGAATCCTCTGTGATGATTTATGTTTAGCAATTAGGGCAATAAAAGTCCCTGTCCTTATTGACTTCTAACACTTTCACAAAACTAACAGAACTACAAACACCCAGACTAAGAATTTAAATCTCTAAAAACAAATAAAGAGGATACACTAGTGTGATAGATTCATCTGCTAATTTGCACTTCAACTCTCAAATAAACTACATATTTAGTGGTCAGGGAATTGGAAGCATATGTAGACAATAAGCTGACCATCACGTGTCTATGGTAGTAAGGAAATAATTTTATATTGCACAACTTAAAAGCAAGGGTATGGCATCTAGGTCCAAGGATGTCATTGTTCCACTGTGCTCTGCCCTTATCAGACCAATCATCAAGTATAATGCCTCCTTTGGTATATACCTGCCCAGGCATATGCTACAACTGGAACAGTCACACAGGTTCTTCAGGAAAAGAATACATGGTCTAAACAACATATCCTACATGGACTGCCTCAAAGGCTTTTCCCTGTACTTGATCTCCTACAGATTGCTGAGAGTTGATCTATGCCTGGCCTACAAAGCATTCTCTGATCATACCCTGATTGACCTGTTGCATATCTGCAAAACAAATAGCATCAGATTTACCAGCTCTAGGGACCTAAACCTTATCTGCAACATAAGTAGGATATGTTAGAGGGACATGTATGTGTCTCAGAGATTACCCCTTCTCTGGAACAGACTTCCCATCCATGTGAAGCAGAGTTCTTCCCTAACCCAATTCAAGTGTAACTTGGACCAGTGGATAGAGAATTGGAAATTTAATTCTGGTCTGGCACCTGTGTCTCTAGAAAACGCAGGCAGCCTATTAGAGGTGTAGCTAGTTCAAGTAGCATCCTGGGCCGGTCCTACAGTGTTGAGCTCCACCCCCTTAGCTCTTCAAGTGAACAGCAAAAAAGACTTCTGCAGGGGATACTGCAGTACATCCACCATTTATTATCCACTACCAATCACCTCCCCCAGCAATGTTGTGCTCAACCCTGCAGCTCTTCAACAGAAGAGCAAAAAAAATGAGGCAAGTGGTTGCTACAGTTTATACCCTGCATGGAGTGCTACAGTGCCCATTTTTTTATTAAAAAATAAATAAATGTTTTAAGCTTTAGAAACTGCTTACTACAGTTTAGACCACATAGGGAGTATTATAGCACTCAGGTTTGATTACAAATGTAATACTAGTTTTTAAAAGCCAGTATGCATTAAAGAGCAATTGGAATTAGCTAACCATGCCCCTAACACTTTGCTCCCTGGACAGTTGCCCCTTCTCCCCACCCTAGCAATGCTTCTGTAGCCTGTAAATGCTTGACCACTAATCCCCAAGACTACATATACCCCTTAAAATAACCCTGTAAGCATGACTAGGTTTAAAAAGGTTTCATCTGGGGTTATTAGCCTAGTAATCACCTATGAACCTATTCATATTAAACAGAGTGAAACTTTCACAACTTTTAAGATGAACCTTGATAACTGGATGGGATGGGTAGCCACAAATTCTACTTAGATAAATCTTGTGTCACCTTCTAAAGGCAGAAGGTCCTGTAGCAGGATGGGTGCTGGCAAGGCTTTAATGGTCCTTGAGCCAATCTGCTTTGAAGATCCTATGATTCTAAATGTGCATCCAAACCTAAGGATAAATAGGTCACACAAATAAACCTTTCAGTAAAAATTTAAAGAATGATACAGCCAAGTTAGAGTCTTCACTGTGTAATACATTAAACATTCTGTAATGAAGGCGTATTGGATATATAACACTATTTCAGCTACATGGCTTCTGAATGCCCAAGATTTATTTTTTTAAGACTTTATGAGTACATTCAGGCCAGAAAAAAACAAACCCCACTAATTGTAGACATGCCATATTTCAGTCTTTTTCTGGTCTTGTCAATATAGCATAAGTGGATTTTTTTTTAAGCTATAGAAAAACAGAGCTTAAAAATCAGACTTAATGTCAATAAAAAAATTGCAGCACAACCAGTTTTGGTAACAGCCTTACCTGCAACATTATTAACAGACTTAATTGGTAGACCTACTAAAACAAAACTAAACATAACCATCTTATCTTTGCACATAAATGTCTTCATAAAAGCACTGCTCAGCTCTCTGTACATTAATTATGTGGTCTACAACCAGAAGGATTCATAGATCTTATAATAAATGCCTACCAGCAAGTTATAAAACTGGCAGCAAACATGGATTCAGAACACCAGATTCCTTCATTACAGGAGAATGGAATTCTGTACCAACATGTGTTAAAAATATCATCACATTCAAATCCATCTCTAGGGCCCATAGGAACATGCCATGTATTTATTTTCCATTTACTGATCAAGTGAGTGGGCTAGTCCTCAGACCACATCCAGCCACGACCAGAGCCCGTTTATGTGGAATCACCGAAAGATAATTAAAACTTCTCTAGCTTGATATATTTTACTTGCATTACATTCATTATCTGTTACAATTATTAAGACATAAAAGCATTAATTACAATATTCTTCACACTTGTTTATTTTTGACTACACTTTCAGTTGAATCCTAGTTTACATGCAACTTCTGTCTTTAAATTTCAAATATCGTTTTGCCTATCCTAACTAATGTGTAACAGGTTTAAATTCTGTGACCCCTAAATGGGAGTTCTGGAATTAGAGGCATAGCTGGCTCAACTAGTGCCCAGTGCTTGTCCAATGAACTTGAGTCCCACCCTCTCAGTTCTTCAAGTGAAAAAAAAGGATATCTGCTTACTGCCTCTCGATCGCACCTCCTGACACTTTGCACACAAAGCAATTGTACCCTTCACCCCACCCTTGTTACTCTACTACCTGGAATAGTAAAAATGAATGAGTAAAAATGTGAACTTAAATATACTGCAGAGTACTTAATTTGCTCCAAGGTATGGTGATCTCAGAATTAGTAGACATAAGTGGTGAGGGCGGGAGATGTGCAGCCCCTACAGATGTGCAGCCCCTACATGGGGTATGTTCCCAACAAAAAATAACTAAGAAAACAGGAATAATACTATGCAAGTGAATGCAGACCGCAAAATTCCTACCTATAAATATTTAAGAACTTGCACTTAAAATGTTGCCGTACTCTGAGCTCTGAATAGTGCTTGCCACCCAAACTGAGTAGGGCCATACACAATAACCCTGGAGTAAAGGTACATCTACACATCCAGCCATTACAGTTAGCCTTAAAGGTAACCAAGGCAGTACCTTATTTATCTGTAGTGATAACTTACTCTGTAGGCTGTGAAAATGATGAGCTAAGAACCTATCCTTTCAGTAGGTCTTGTTTATTTGCTGGTATAGATTTAAGTCCATAATGCAGGCATTTGTGCCACAAACCTTTTGTAGAAATTAGGATTGGTTCTTTCATGGCTCAAAAAGTGAGACAGAGGTCACTTTGGAGCAGGAGAACATAAACTCTCAATATTTACTGTTTCCTTAATTTCACTGTATTTTCTTCATGCTTTCATAAATCACAATTACAGGTCTGAAAATTAGAATAGGGATCCATTAAGATGCTTTCCTCCAGGCTCTTAATATCACTGTGTTCAACTTAACTTCATTTCCTTTTAAACAGCCACCTGCTTTTATTTACCCATTTTCCCTTCTCTATCCTTCCCCTTTCTGTTATTACAATGATAAGTTTTTGCTCTTTCTTGTTAATTTACTAACCTCTCAATTAGAATTGCCTGAAAAATCAGGCAAAAAAACACAAAAATCCACCTCTTACTGGTACTTACTGACCTCCAGCCTCCTATCCCATTTATTGCATCCCACTGGAGACTTACCCTCTTATTTCTTTTACCTCTACTTTTCTCTACCATAGTCACTTGCCCATTTGCTCTATTTTATTTCCCTATCCCTCTCCACCTGCCTTTTCTCCTCTCTCCACTAGGTGGCAGCACCATCCCACCTTTTGCCTTTTGTCTACTCTTATTCTATTTTAATTTTTTTCTTTTTATCCATCTTCACCTCTAAATACTTCTAAAGCCAACTATCCTACAACTTTACTCTACTTTCCCAACCTTATATATTTTTTCTCTTCCCCTGTGTTGCTCTATCTCTATCAAATTCCATCCAACCTTACAGTACTTTATCCTACTTACCTCAGCTCTTACCTGCAGTGGCTGATACTTTTTCAGCTGGACTCTTCTGCCCTGTTGCTCTATCCCGCTCCCCTACCCTGCTCCCAATTCCCACCCACCCCCAGTGCGCCTACATTTATTGCCATCCCATACTTCCTACCTCTTACATCACCCAATCCCATCACAACATTGCTCCACCCTCTCCACCAACCACACCTTACTCAATACTCATCCTTCAATCCACCTGCCTTACCTATCTCTCTGTAAGCTCCATAATCTTTTCACCTCAAATCAAACTACATCTACAATGCCCTCTTTTACTACTGCAATCCTTACCCATACAGCACTCCTACTCCTCATTCTACTTCCTCTGTATCATGCCACCTCTTATACTAACCTCCACCTACACCGTCCACCTCCACTTCCACCTCCATACCCCAACCATTCAAGTCACTTCTACAACATCTCTACCTCTCTAACCCCCTTTCACCCCATCTCTCTATTAACATTAAAAATCTTCCAAATCCCCTCTAATCTCTGCAAACCCAAACCCACACCATACCATCCATTCCTAACCAAACACATTCCTAAAAAACATATTCACCTTCTCTCTTACCTCTTCTTAGCAGGCGACATTCATCCCAACCCTAGACCAAACACTTCTCAAACAAAAAAACATAGCTCCAACATCAAACCTATCCATAAACACCTCAAACTCCTCACCATCAATGCCCAAAGCTTAGCTAATAAAATTACCCTCTTTCATGCCTGGCTCAACCATAACTCACCTGACATAGTAGCCATCTCTGAAACCTGGTTAAAACCACACATAACCGACTCAGAATTCCTTCCCCCAGATTTCAATGCCTCCAATCAGACTGCCTAAATAAAAGAGGTGGTGGAGTAGCACTAATTTATTCTAATTATTTATCCATTACGCCCTTCCCAAATCCTATTCCCTCCTTTAATAACGCTGAACTAGTGATTGGCATTCTAAAATTAAATGACCATAAAAGTATTTGCATCATCTCCCTTTACATTCCCCTGGTAACAACACCAATACCTTGGAAGACTTCCTCTCCTGGACCTGCTCAAATATTAATCATGAAACTTACATAATGGGAGATGTAAATATTGACTGGCAAAAAATCATTGACCCTAATCCCACCTTATCAATCAATCTCTTCAACTTTACTCAACTTATTCACTCCATTACTAGGCCCAACAAAACCAACCGCCCAGGCTCCATCGTAGACTGGATCCAAGTATCTCACCCTAACAAAATCACTACATCTGGTGTCACTCCTGACCCATTAGGAGACCACCTCCTTGCCTTCACCCATAGAGCCACATCCCTTTCCTCATACTCCCACCAGCTCCTACATACTCGTAACCTAACTAACTTTAACCCCTCTACCTTCTCTGACTCCTTTAAACTCACTAACTGGAACCCACTAAAAACCCTGCCTCTAGATGAAGCCGTTGACTTCTTCAACTCTACATTCCTTTCTGTCCTAAACTCCCTAGCTCCAATATGAACCAAAAGAGTTAAAGCCAAGACTGCCCCTTGGCTTACAAAAGAAACCAGGAAAATTATGCAACAAAGAGACAAATCTTGGAAGAGCTATCTCCATCATAAACAGCCTGAATTCTTACTAAAATACAAACAGCTGAGGAAACCTAGCCAAAAAGCAAGTCATTATAGATAAAAAATCCTACTACAACCACTTACAAATAAATCACACAAAGAACCCCAAACAATTCTGGAACTCTATTAACTCCCTTCTCAAACCTGGTACTGCAAATAACCCTTGTCCTGACACTAGCAAATCTGACCAAGAAATTGCCAAACTATTTAACACCTTCTTTACCTCTTCTATTGCTGAATTAACCAAAACCTTCCCCAATAACATCCCCCTACCCCCTCCTCCCAAGCTTCCTCCCCCTCTCCTCCCACACCCCCTACTTTTGAACTTAAACCTGTATCCACCTACCTCATAAAGAAATTTCTCTCCAAACTTAAAGCTTGCTCCAATGCTCCTGACAACATTCCCTCCTCCTTCTTAAAAATTGCCTCTGACAGTATTGCTCTCCCTATCAGCATCCTGATTAATAGATCACTACTCAAGTCTTATGTACCCAAACCATGGCGTTCTGCTTTTATTCTTCCACTCCACAAGGGTGGCAAAAACTTTAACTTCTCCAACTTCCGCCCTATAGCCATCCTCTATCCAATCTCTAAACTTCACGAAAAATGCATACACATGCAGCTCATGCCATTCCTAACCGAACACCAACTGCTCTCTCCTACCCAACATGGCTTCCGCCCTGGACACAATACCAACACAACCCTTCTCTCCTTTTTACACTCTGTCTATTCAGCTTGAGATTCTGGTAACTTAGTTTCACCTGTTCTATTAGATTTAAATAAAGATTTTGACACCATCTCTCACACCCATCTACTAAACCATCTATATAACCTCAACATCTCCCCAAAAACTCTTTCCTGGTTCTCCAGCTATCTTTCAGACAGGTCCCAAGCAGTGAAATGGGGCCAATCCTCCTCCACCTTCCATCCCACCCCCACAGGAGTTCCCCAAGGTTCCATTCTTAGCCCTCTACTATTTAACATCTTCATTAATGATTTCCACAAAGCCATTCCTAATACCAAAATTGTCCAATAAGCAGACGATTCTACTTTGATCTGCTTTGCCTCCAACCAAACTGAACTCCAGTCTCTAACTCAATCTGCCTTCTCAACCACTAAAAAATGGATGCACCAGAACCACCTCTCACTTAACGTTAACAAAACTAAGATCCTCCTATTCACTCCCATTAAATCCACTCCCATTGATAAAAACTCATTTCTAATTACCAGCCTTAACAACTATCATTGACATTGTTCCCTCCACCAAACTCTTGGGGGTCACCATCCATGAACACTTAAAATTCAATACCCATATCCAACTTAACATCAAAAAAACCCATATAAAACTTGGCCTACTGTACAGGAATAATCACTTCCTCTCTCCCTCTACAAGACATACCTTGGCCACTACTTATCTCCTCCCATCTCTTCTATATGGATCTCCTCTGCTTACTAATCTATCTTCTACCCTTACCTCCAAGCTAGAAGTATGCTACAATAAAATCTCCAGATTCGCCACAAAAGCAATCTCCTTCTATCATCACTGCTCCTCCCTACAAACTTTAAACTGGCTTGAACTCCCCAATCAACTAGACTTCCTCCAATTTGTCTCAGCCCACAAATTACTGTTTCAACCCACCAGCTGCCCCACATTATCTAATATCCTCCAACCATATAGCCCCCCCCCCAGACCCCTTAGATCCACTCACCAAAACCTTATTTCCATCCACAAACGTAAGCACCCAGCTGGTCAGCTTTTACTCTCCTTTGCCCTAGCTAAAAAATGGAATGCCTTGCCCTCTATATTGAGGACCTGTGACAACCTACACACCTTCAAAAGACAACTTCACTCCTACCTGTTTCTTCACAGAAAATGTAACTGTGCTCTTCACCCCATACCTCCCAAGATCCCCTCTTCCTTCTCTCCTGGCTAACCTCCTTACCTTTCTAACCTCTCTCATAGACCTAGACTATTAATCGTAACCAATATCTGCACCCAGCCTCATGCTCTATGCCTCCATTCCTCCTGGATATTTTTTCTTTAATATCTTAGTTACTTAGTGAATGATACCTATTCATCTGCTATTCTACCTGCTATGTTTTGTAAGAATACATATTGACTGTAATGCAAATGATTTTTCTTTGTTATTTCAATATGTAATGTAACTTTGTATTGTAGTAATTCAATATGTGATGCAACTTTTTGGAGCTTTTCTCCCCGGGCCTCCACTGAAAACGGGCTGTCGAGCCCAGTGGACCTCCCCGGTCACCAAACTGGAATAAATAAATAAATATAAATAAATAAAAACAACATTAATTAGGAAACATTGCATATTATTATTTATCTTTTGCTAATGTAAGAATTGTTTTTCTGCAAAACTAATTTTGCTTATGTTTTTTATATTTTCATTCTCCATATCTGTATACCTTCATTTTTTTCACCTGTGCTTTTGTGTATGTTCTCTATTCCTGGGATTCAGAAAGTGCCCCTCTGCAGGAACTAAGAGCTGCATCCAAAAGGGTCAGTTTCTGAGACTACAGAAAAGTTGATTCAGAGACATATTAGTCATATTGAGTGAAGATCTTGTCATTGGCAAGTCTCTGAACTGCATGGCGTTACCATTAGTGCTAAGCAGCATTTCTCTGTGGTAATCGTCACTGGCAGTC